>NC_048893.1:99745236-99767879 GCF_011077185.1 Oxyura jamaicensis
GCAGTGCATCAAGTCATCACTTCAAGTGCAAACTTTCTTCAGTCTTGCATTTATTTATTTATTTTTATGTTTAGCTTCAGGCCTGACATCTGTTAAAATACTTCACTGCTCCCACACACAGTGTAATAGTACCCTTACACACTCAGAAGAGTTTGTTAATAGAAGCTCTGAGAATTAAATTGTTCCTTTGTGTGATAGCTGTAAAAATTTCATTTAGGTGAACCTCTGTTCTTTTGTTACTCAATTCTTGAAAAACTAAACTAGTATTAGTACTTAGCTCACAGGCGAGTAATGAGTCAACATTTTAAGATATTTTTTTTCATGTCTTTGTGATCGCAAATTAATTTTGAGACACTTGATTCTCTTTTGAATAGCTCTGGTTTAAGTGCACCTTCTATTTTAAAGAAAGCTTGTTACTATGGTTCTATATTTTTGAATGTAGATAAATTAAATTTGACTGTGTGAAAAGGTCTAGCTCAAAGAAAACACAATGGAATTACCACAATAAAGAGCTGTACTATAAATGAAGTTTGAAATGGGTAAAATGCTCAGAGCATTTTTGCTTTTTGTCATATTCCTGGAAATAAATTGGCTTGGAAAGAGTGGGGGGGGGGGGGAAACTACTGCATTTTCTAAATTGTAACAACAAGGTACTCCAGAGCCCCCACCCCAAAACCTTGGAATTATTGCAAAAATTGCAGTAATGGTTGTTCTCTTAGCCAAAACATTTTCTCTCAGTGACAGGTTTGCCAATCAAATTCCGTCTGAGGGTTTCTTTTAGTGAATATTTTATTGTTTCTCTTAATTTTTTTTTTTTTGCTTTCATTAGAGCCAAAATGGCAATATTTTTTCTACCACTTTTTCTGCCCATCAGTGGTAGAAAAACTATACTGTCTTCTCGACAGGAGGGGGAGCATGTGCTGATAGGAGGAGCAGATGCTAGCACTCTGTATTTGGATTACAGGCCCTATTGATCCAAAGAAGATTTATAGTGGTTACAAGAATGAAGATTGACAAGCAATGTCACTGTTCCTTTGTTAACCTTTCGTTCTTAAAGCCATGGATTGAAAGGTAGAAAGGTGTTACATCTAGTGATATCTTTTACCTCTTTTTTTTATTTTTTTTTATGATTATTTAAGGAAGATCAAATTCGTTTAGCAGTCTCTTCTCTGAAAAAAAAAAAAAAAATGAGTTGCTGCAGTAGGTTTTAGTGCCTTTTTTTTACAGTGAGAGTTGGTACCCTTCTTAAATCAGATACAGTAAAATAGCAGTTGTCTTGTTCCTTTATATGATTATTATTTTCTTACTGAATACTTAGAAGTGTGCCTGTTAGTTCAGCATAATGAACATTTACTTAGTGAGCTGCAGATAAGATTCGATAGGACGTTGATAAGACTTTGTTAAGGAATTTGTCATTCTGCGTTCTAAAATGCTTAAGAGTGTAGGGTTTTTGTTTGTACTAGGATTCTCAGAAAACCTTAAGATATCAAATTGAGGAGTACTGAAAGGTTAAACTAGTTGTTCCCCTCAGGAGCACAGTGAAGTTTAAAACTTCTTTTCAGAGTGGTATCTGTGGAGACAAACTTCTATCTGAATCACAAATTTAATTTTATTTCTATATTAATGTGACTGAACTACTGGGTTAGCTATTTGCATTTGTTTATGTTCAGCTGTCTGCTAGGTTTATACTAATGTGGTATGTTTCCCTTTCTCTCTTCAGCTTAATAACCAGTTTGTATTTTGTTTTGATTTTTCAGTCCCGTCTTTTACCTTCACACCAACAGGTATATATTTGCACTTTTCCCCCCTTCTTTGTTACTTTAGCATGCATTAGTGGTACTGTTTCTCTTTTTCTGACGTAACCAGCCCATCTGTTCAGAAGTTTTTAAAACAATTTCATTAATGACGGGTATCATTATTTTTTTCTCTAAGTAGAGTATACTTGCTTTGTAGCTGACACTTTTTTTCCATCTGTGTGTACCATTCTGTCATGTGATGCAAGCATACCATTTTGTAGCATGCTCCTATCAGTCCTACCTGGGCTCTCTTCTTGCATTGCACTCAAGTAGTATGGCCTTCTCCATCTAGTGATTCAAAGGCATTTCTGATAAAGGAGGAATGGCTTAGCAGAGCCCAGATGCTGACTTGTAAGGGAACCAATGGGACTACAGTTGGTGAAACATTTGCTTGTTTTCTTCACTCTGAAACTGCATTAAACCAGTGTCCTAGGAGTTGCCTGCTTTGGCAGATACAGGAAATCACAGTGTGCTATCAGTTAGATTTCTTTGCTTGCTGCCTTAAACTGTATTTGTGCTATGAAACTCTTAAGCAGTCAACTTGTTCTACATACAGCTGCATTTCAAATTCAGGGTGGGTTTAAAGTCATCTTATTTTTATTTTTGCTTAGAAATGTACAAAATATTTCCATGACACATACCAAGCCATAGCCCACCAAAACTTTCAGTGAGAGCCTTTCTGTTCTGTAGACTGGACCTTCAATTGGTCCCACAGTCTGGGGGGGACCAATTCAGCAGCTTTTCCTCAACAGTGAATACTATTCAACACATTCACTATCCACCATTATACTGCATATATTCCTTTTAGCTACAAGCTGAGTGAATAGACAGGTCATATCTTCCTCCTCTGTTCTAAATCCCTTATTGTCACTGGAGGTCTTGTAGGTCATGTAATACCCAAGCAGGGTAAAAGCCACCTAACTCTTCCTCTGCACAAAATCAGCTCAAAATACTTAGCACAAAATAATAGCTCAAAATCACCATACTAATTTGGCCCATGGACAGCAGCTGTATTACATCCTTCCAGGTGTGACTGCAGCTGAAACAATCTCATGTATGTCTGCATTGATCCACACAGACCTAGTGGTAATGGGTTAGATTCTT
This sequence comes from Oxyura jamaicensis, assembly GCF_011077185.1. Classification (NCBI taxonomy): domain Eukaryota; kingdom Metazoa; phylum Chordata; class Aves; order Anseriformes; family Anatidae; genus Oxyura; species Oxyura jamaicensis. The sequence continues at coordinate 99,748,137 of NC_048893.1, forward strand.
ATCCACATGCTTTTAATCACATTGAATAGTGTCTTGTTTCAAAAGTCATCCTATTATGTTCAGTGGAGTTGCTTACTGTTCAGCATGAGTCAGAGTGGCCTTTAATGCTTCTGAAGTCCTTTGAGATCCACAGTAGAGACTAATGCAAATTATTATTTTGCTGTTACTTTAATTGGCTTAACAGAGAGCTTCTACTGCAATCACAATTGTAGCATGCTACTGAAATTATGCAGAGGTTCGTAGGTTAGCTAATATACATTTTCTCAGTTGGATTCTTAACATTAAAGGAAAATATCACAGCTCCATAAGATATGTCAGAGCTGCAAAATAAATAGCACTGAGATTTTTAAAGAAGAAATTGGAAAAACACAAAGTATGTAAAATGTTTAAAGGAAAAAAAAAATCCTCTTTCAATCCACAGTCCCAGTCGTGAGTTCCACTGACTTTAAATGGTACCAGACCCTCTTCTTTAGCATTACCTACAGTAAAAGACTTTTACCTGTAGCAAGGAATTCTACATTTTAATCCTGCTACTGTAATCACTGCCAGCATTTATCTCTCTCTTGCAGACTCCCAGTTTGAAGTTCTAAAGAGCAGAATTTGACTTTTTTTTTTTTTTTTTTTTCCCTCCAAGATATTCCTAGATGGAAAGTGTAGAATCCATAAGCATTTGCAGGGAGGCAGTCTCCTTAACCCTTTGCCTAGACCAATGCAAACCCCAGAAACAAATAGCACTGTTTCTTGCTGGATGTATACATCCTGTAACATATTTTTTTTAACCATGATACCTCATGCCAACAAATAAAGCATGTGGTCATGCACTTAGTTAATGTGTGATGTTTATGAAATGCTAGCAAAACTGCTCCTACTAATTTAGGAAGTATTATTTCTGCTAGTCACTTTTTACCAAGATTTATACTTCTAAGGTTTTAGATTTAAAAAACAAGTATCATTATTAAATGCAATTGTAAAGTGTTATAAAATACAAAGCTTCTGTGGATTTTTAGAGTATGCTTGTTCCATGAGTAAAGTGCAGTAACATTCAGAAAAAAAAGCATATGTTTTTGCAGGAGATTCAGCTGTAATGAGCCATTGTTTACATTGGAAGTAAAGTCTGTTATGAAATCATGCTACCTCTTTAATCTTACCAAAATAATAAGGTTGAGCAAAGCTTTAACATCTAGTCATTCATGAAATAAATATATGACCTAAATTCTTCCACAGAATAACTCCACTGAAGTCAGCAGAGTTATGTTAAGGATAAGTTCAACCTGATGTATGGCTTCCTGCTTTCTTAAGCGATACACATTTTTGTTTGTGTTTTTTTCTGAACAGAACTGGAATATGAAACTTTGATGAAGCTAAAAGTAGCAGTTATCAAGCATCACAAGTATTACGTATAAACTTGCATTTGAAGGAATAACTTTCAGAATGAGACTCAGAATTAATGTATAAACACTGCACACTTATTGTCTTTCCTGAAATGAAACAAAGGCAGATTTAATATTGTTAAGTCTTTATGCTTTTAAATTATTTCATTTTTTAAATTATTTTTAAATCTTTCAGTAACCTATCAGAGAGGAGGAGATGCCGTAAGCAGTGGAGGCAGGTAATTATGTGCTTTATTTTTAAAGCTGTAAATTGTGTGCAACTACGTTTAAAGATGCTGGAAGTATAATTGTTATAAGTGATGGCAGAACAACAACTTATAAATATACATTTTAATTTATAATATTAATGCATACACTTATTTCATATATTTTACTGTTTAGAAGGATGTGGTTTGCATTTTTAGGATGACTTCCAAAGAATGGGTCATGGTATTTTTATCTGAGTTGCTTTGTTAATCTGTAAAAACTGCACTTCAAAAATATAAGCAGCAGAGGGAGCACTTTAACTTCAAAATAAATACCTGATTTAGCAGCTGATTAAGGGAGTAAAAGTAATTAAGTCATGGCACTTATGAAGGTTAAGAAATACAGCTGGTTCACAAATGCTACAAAGAAAGCATTTATTGGAAGAATGTGCTGAAGACACAAACAGCTTATAAACTGAGTTTTTAAGAAGAACTCTTGTTATGAATGCAAAACAGTTAAAGCAAGAGATGATTCACTGAAGGAGAGGGAGACATGTAGACTTTTAATTTAAAGCCCCTTACTTTGAGAACCTAGTCCATTCAAGACTGAAGATCTAACTGAAATATGTTTACAGGGTTTACATTATTAGTGAGTGGCAATGGACAAAAGAGTAGTTTAAATTTCCCACTTAGAGACTGAGATTTCTTCACGAGGCAAAATAGCAGTTTTAGCAAAAAGGCATGTAGGAGCATTGTCACTCTATTAGCACACCTCTTTTTCTGTGTGCATGCTCTTTTGTAAGCATTTGAGCTAAAGATCTGGCATGATGTTGGAATAAGCATTAAAATCTCAGAGAACAGCTGTGTTCAAATTCCTTTATCAGTTCCTGTCTCACTAGTGGTATCTTGTTGATTCCTAATATGCAAAACCTTACAAAAATCTGGTAATGGTGAGGATTAGGCATAAAATTAAACATTCCCAGTAAGCTTGAATGCTGTGCGGAGTTAATCCAGTGCTGCTACTGTACCTGGCACATTACGAGCTTTTGCACATCTCTGTCCAGTGCTGTATGCTGCTGTGTTGTCATAGTCATAAAACCACGGAGGAAAACCTCTAGAACAGTTACCATGTGATGTTTGAATGGACAAATCTGTAAATCACTGTGTTGCTGCCTTCGCCCCATGATAGTGAGAAAATGAGAGAGAGCAGACACGAACCTTCTTTTTCCCTGACAAGGTTGTTCAAAAAGATACGCAGTTAACATCCTTTGTGTTCTTTGTGCTACTGTGCTTTCTTGCTCATCCCATAGCACGAGGTAGACAAAGCACAGTCAACATAGACTCAGAGGACAGAAATGAACCCATAAATGTCTACATCATATACAGTCATTCTGGTACTGCTGAAGAAGCAGCATCTTTTTTTTACTGCCCTACTTTTAAGGATCAGTGCCACAATCTAGCAGTGCAATTAATTTAAGGTGCTAACATCTATGCTTCTTTTGTTCATCTGAGTCTATGGCATTTACAGAGCATCTGATGCTGTACAGCATTTAGTAGAATATGAAACACACTTGTGCAATGTTAAAAAAAAATATATCTTATCTTTACATATGAAAATCTTTACTCTGAATTTCAAACTTAAAGCTTTCACTTCCTTACATTATATTTGCAATGTTTTGGAAAGGTTTAGCATTTTTTTGCCAAGTGCGGATATGCGAGCATGTTAAAGCATTATTCAGAATGTCACAGTGATCTGTTTCAAAACAATCCCCACTTTTGTGATGCTGAAAAAATGCCCACTTCTGTGGCAATCCCCTTTTCAGCCAGAACTCAAGTAATGGTAATTGACTCGAGCCAGTAGCCAGGCACCCACACAGCTGCTTGCTCGCCCCACCCCAACCCAGGCCCAGTGCAGCAATTCAAGGACTCAAAGAATTCACCACAAAGGCTGAAGATCTTTGGAAAAGATCATCTCCTATCTTGCAGCAGGGTATGGAGCTATAATGCAAACATCTCGTGCTAACACTTCCACGTAAATGGCTCCAGTATTGTTTACCTCTACTTATATAAGTCACAGCATGTTTCTTATATGACAACTTGTTTGAATGGAAAGTAAATTTTAGAAACAAAGTTCCTTTAACTTTCTATGCAAAAATCCAGAACACAGGCCTTGAAAGTGCTCACATTCTGGAAACTTTGTCTCCTCCAAATGCCTTGAGGTATATTCTCACTGTAAGAGCAGAGCAATAGGAAAAAAGAAAGCAAAGCATTTCAAGTCAGCTCTTCACATGATGACATGGCTGTACATTTATTTCAGATTCTAAAAAAAATACTGATGTATGTGTATTGGCTGGTGTGATAGCCTGGCAGTAAGTCATGCCTCATCACCTCCTATGTTAAATTGTCAGGTGACATATGCAGTGCAGAAATGTATATGCACAAGAATGTATAGACCTTTAAATGTCATTCTAAGACTGTCTTAGGCTTGCAGCATTGATTGACTATATCCCCCTTAAAAAACTGCATGCATTTTGTATTCTCAACTTGCAGATTCAGAGGATTAGGATATTTTATTTTTGAAGAACATCACATCTAATATTAGAGACTAATTTTTGTACTGTTTCCAATGGAAATTTGCTTGTTAAATCATGTGATGAAAGAGTCTGCATTACTTTTTTTTTTTTTTTTAATATGACAGTGAATTAAATTTTCTATTTTTTAAAAAACATCTTAGTTATCAAAAGCAATTGTTGGTAGAAGATGTCACTTATGTGGGACTTCATAACATACAGTTATGCGTCATTATTGTAACAACTGAAGAGGCACCAAAGATTCTACTAAACATTCATCAAAGAGTCTTTCATGCTCCCTAGAAAAATTCAGCATCTTGGAAACCAAGCAATGCTGTCTTTTCCTGCAGATGGTGGGAATTTGTTATTCCAAATGTAGCCGATATGCAGTATTGATATCTGGATATTTGTAAAGTCATCTAGTATTCCCAGTTACTTTAAAGTTGCTTAGGAGTTGCTGCCGTTCCACCTGTATAAAGATTAAGCAAGCGTTCATTAACAAAGATATATCACATACTTAGTGTGCTTAGTGGGACCCAAACACTCCCAAGTAAGAGAGGTTTATGTAATCTGCTGTTCCCTTTGATCTACAAGAGTAGTATCTGATGTTGATTAGTACCTGTCTTCATAAATAACTACGAATTTGTGACTATTCACATGAAAACTTGGGTCTTATTTCTGTGTATCCATCTCCATGTTTGAACTTTGTGTTTGACTTGCCAGTGCCCCCTTTTTTACCTTGTTTTCTTTAAGGAAGACAAAGAAAGAACAAGAAGATAAAAATACCACCATCCCCTCCCAATATATATATATATTATTATTATTATTATTATTGTCAACAAAGTTCTCCAGACAGTTAAAGGCTGCACACAAATATGTTATGTGCAGTTCATCAACCTCACCCAAAGCTGTCCTTGGCTGTTCAATTCAGAGTGTCGTATTAAGGAACAGGTTATTTTAGTCTGTTATATAAGAGACTGTAAACCATTATACAGTTGAATTAAGCTGTATTTTCCAGTGTTCAAGCCCTTTAAAAAGCAATATCTAACCTTCTGAGAAGAATATAATTGCAATGTGAAAACGCTTTTGTTTAATTTTTGAAGTGACCAAGCTTTGTTTTTAAAGGCCAGGTCTCCTAAACATCAGTGAACCAGCCACGCAGCCATGGCTAGCAGATACTTGGCCTAACACAGGGAACAACCACAATGACTGCTCCATCAACTGCTGCACCTCTGGCAACGGAAACAGTGATAGCAACCTTACAACATACAGTCGACCAGGTTAGATATGTTTCTGCCTTGCTTAGGAACCTTCTTTACACAGTATATGCATATAATACCTGAAAACAGGTTTTTCTTTTTAATTTCCAATATATGTTCAGATTTAATGTTTCATTCCACTATGTCATGATTATGCTGTCTGTCCCTTTTTGGTCCCTTTTGGTCCCCAGCCAGTTGCAACAAGCTGTGTTGAAATCTGAAGGAGCCCCTGCAATGTCCCATGTTACCAAAAGTCACACTGAACTTGTATGTTATAACATCTGACAAACAGCAGATAACTTTTTTTTTAGGTTGTTTTGCACACTTTTGTTGCTTGGGTGGAGAAGGAAAAGTATTAAAAATGATACCAGTGAGATTTTCCTTCTGTTTTGGGCACAATGGAAAGCAAGAAACAAAACATCACTAAAGTACTTGCAAGATCCTCTACTTAGGCACATTAAAAACCTCCCTTGGGATTCCATTCTATACAAAATTGGATAGCTGATTTTCCATTTAGGGTTTGTAGATAATAAAGTTAACTTAACCATCTGAAAGAAATTGTGAAACGTTAAGTTAAGCAGGAGTTCCTGGGAGTTTGAACATGATTCAGGGTATTCTTGAAGAAAACCTTGTGAGTGCCATGGGAAGGCAATAGGGGAAATCTATCTGGAAGTGCTATTTGTTACACATTTTGTTTTAAATGGACTTGATGCACCCAGATAATGCTACCAGTGAGGAATGAAAATGTGTCTTTTCCACATCCCCTACATACTACCAGCATTTCTCACTGATTTTTGCTATTAGCATTTCCCAGCATTTCAGAGAGGGAGCATGATTACCTATAGTGAAGTTGCGTTAAGTGCAAAACAGCATTACCTCCAGTGTAATTAATGTGAAACCAGCCATAATGTGATAGTAGTAATTCATCTCCTGCAGTATCCTGCCTGACAGTGACCAGCACCAGGTGCTTCGGGGTAAGGTGAGAGATTTCAAAATTAGAGACGTGTCTTACCCTGCCTGTGGGTATCATATTCACAAATACCTATGTAAAAATATTTCTGATGGAGGGACAACTCAGCAGTGTGCCCTGGCAGCCAAGAGGACAAACCACATTCTGAGGTGCTTTAAACACACACAGCCAGCTGGCCAAAAGAGGTGACTCTCCCACTGTATTTAGTGTTGGTACAGCCTCACCTTGAATATTGTGTGCAGTTCTGGGCTCCACAAAATAAAAAGGATGTTAAGGTCTTTGAAAGCATCCGGAGGAGGGAAACAAATCTGGTAAAAGGGCTGGAAGGCATGTCCTGTGAGGAGAAGCTGAGGACAGGTTGTCTGGTCTGGAGAAGAGGAGGCCAAGAGGCGACCTCACTGCTCTCTGCAGCTTCCTGAGGAGGGGAGGCAGAGAAGGAGGTGCTGGTCTCTACTCCCTGGGAACTGATAACAGGACACAAGGGAACGGCACAAAGCTGGGCCTGGGGAGGTTCAGACTGGGCACTACAAAAAATGTCTTTATTCTCATAGTAAACAGAGGGGTCACACACTGGAACAGACATCCTAGCAAGGTGGTTGATGCCCCATGCCTGTCAGTGTTCAAGAGGCATTTGGACAATGCTGTCAAAAATATGCCTTAATTTTTGGTTAGCCCTGAAGTGGTCAGGAGGTTGGACTAGATGGTCTTTGTAGGTCCCTTCCAAATGAACCTCCCTTCCCCCTCCCCTCCCCTCCCAGCCCTCCCCTCCCCTCCCCTCTCCTCCTCTCCCCTTGCAGGTTTGAGTAACAGAAACTTAAAAAATCAAGAAAAGGAAGACTGCACATTTTTGACAGTTGCAAACTAATATAACATCTTTTTATGAGGTGCAGCAGAGTCTCTCTTGATTTAGCTTTTGTGTTAAGCTTGGTTGTGTTGCAAAGGTATTCTTTCCATTGAAGTACAGCCTGTAAGCTTGAGGTCAGATGAGATGGTCATAGTGCTATAGTAATATCTTCCAAGTTTACAGAATGGGAACACATTGTTCTAAAGGTAGATACAATAAAAATATCTAGCAGAATAAATCTGTTATAGAGGTGAACCAGTTTTGTTTAAGTACTTTGTGTGAGGAGTTGTAATGTGTTTATGTAAAAAAATGTATCTGCTGTGTATATTGTATCTATTATATTGCCCTACAAAAAAGAAAATGGATGTAGTAGAAAATGGAAGAAGGTAAAAATATTTGTTACAAGTGACTGTGCAAGGATATTATAGCAAAGCATGACATATTAGGAATGAAGAATATACTGGATATGTAATTGCCCCATATAACGAATAAAATGTCCTTGGAAAGGAGGAAAGACTAGTATGGTCTCAGCAGGTGAGAGAAAAATCAGAAATGAAGACATTCAAGAAGTAGAAATCAAGACGATGAAGACTGTGAAGCAATAAATAACACCTCACTTAAGAAATAAAAATATATCAAAGAGTAAAACCTTCAAAAATAAAAGCTGAGGGCATGAAATGTGCATTGAATACATTGGATGTGGCATGTTTTGTTATTGTTCCTTAATCACTGGATCAGTGATTTTCTTCCTCGAGTAGTATTTTATTCCTCTTTTTTTTCAGGAAATGTTTCTCCAGAAAGATGTATGTATTAGGGAATATTTTTTGAAATTTAATGTCCTCTGTATTTGGGAGTTATTTCACTTAGTATAATGGTCAAATCCTGAATTCTGTACTTATTTTTTACTATCTACTATATGAATTGCGGCCTCCATAGGTAATGTACTTCAAGTTTTTAATCAAACTCATTAACATAAATTTTACATCTTTTTAAAGAAGAAAAATATATTCCTGGTGATTGTTATGTAATTATTGATGCATTAATCAGCTGGCAAATGAATTCTTGTTTAATGATCATGGTATGCTGGTTTCACTTAACCTTCTAAATCCACAGACTGCATTACTCCATTCAGTGTTCTTCCAGTGGACTAGATCGGGAGAGAAAAAAATTGTATGGAACTATTGTCACATAGGAGATAGGGAAGCTGGAAAGACAGGCCCATTGGTTCACATAGTAGTGGCCTGAACGTCAGTATGCATCTAAGTAATATATGACTGTAACAGGCACTGATCTAATGATACAATATCTATTAGAAAAATGAATTCATGCTATCTATGCTGTCAATATTTTGCACACAGGACAATGGTATTACTATGATAGTACCTTGCCATATCCAAAGCAACTAATAATTAGCAAAAATTCAAGATTGTTTTACTGTCTTTTGTTTCAATCTGAGATACAAAATTGTACAAAGAAACAATGATTAAATAAAGTTTTTTCTGCTGGGTACTGAGTTACCTTTCGCATTGTACTGTTTCTTTTTAATTAATTCTGTTAACGTTTAATCATTCCTCAATCTGGTTTATAAAAATCCATTGTATTGTGTTTCTTACACCAATTACAAAAATCTAAATTATGTTCATTCTATATTGACATGATATGACTGTCTTGTTTAGCCACTATAAGGTTTTGGTTGAATTTTTCTTTAAATGAAATTATCTTTCTTAATCACAGTTATTGGGTACTTATACTGCTTTGAGAATAATATCTAAAAATGTAAATGTTTATATGGCAAATGTAGAAAAAGAAAAAAGAAAAAAAAAAAAGGTAAGTCATAGTAGATATAATTCGGTAGATCTGAATTTACAGCGAAGCAAAACAGAGAATTCTACTTTTGATCTGGAGAGGCTTAAGACTATAGTCAGTAACTTATAAGGTAAAAGATATTCCATAAACTAGTTAATAACAATATCTCAGTTTCATGGATGTGAGACGTAGTTATGCACTAAAAAAAAAAAAAAAAAAAAAAAAAGGAATTTCATTGAAAGTATAGTGTAAGCGAACAGAATGACCTTTTCTTTTTTCTTTCCTCTGTGGTTAGCCGATTGTATAGCAAATTACAACAATCAGCTGGACAACAAGCAAACAAACCTGATGTTGCCTGAGTCAACTGTATATGGTGACGTGGACCTAAGCAACAAAATCAATGAGATGAAAACCTTCAATAGTCCAAATCTAAAGGATGGAAGATTTGTCAGCCAACCTGGGCAGCCCACTCCATATGCCACCACTCAACTCATCCAGTCAAATATCAGCAATAATGTTAACAATGGCAACGGGGATACGAATGAGAAACACTGGAAACCCTCTGTTCAGCAAAAGCAAGAGGTTGCACCCATACAGTACAACATTATGGAGCAAAACAAATTAAACAAAGGTGAAGAGCTTTTAGCTTGTTTCTCCTCTTTAGGCATCAGAGGAGTTTTGACCTTGCTGGGAGTATAAAGTTTTCAGGTTCAGCAATTACAGACTTCTGTGGTGCTTTTAGACTTCTTCCTTTTTAGGTTTAGCAATTCACTGCTAACAGTGTCAAAAAGTTAATTAGCACCACAATAACCTTCAGATACTGAATTTATTATAACAAATAACAAATTGTATCTTTAGAAAAAAATATATAAAATATACTTCCTATTGATTTGAGATTAATTTATATTTAATAGTGGTTAAGGGATTGCTTAAGACAGAGGCCAGATATTTTATTCATAAACCAGATGCATGGTAGTTCCATTATACTCTACCTTAAATTTTAAATAGGTCAACCCACTCTTCACAGTCGTGGATGGAGACTAATTAAATCTACATGTTCATGTAAACGAATGAAATTTTGCATATCAAACTCTGTAAAATTGTGTTGTGTTGTACACTGGGGACAGAAATGGAGCTATCCAATTCATTTTAAACTTGTTCCTAGCAAGCCTTCGATTCACATATTCAGAGGCAATGCTACTGCACACAATTTTGGAAACTAAATTCCTTTGTTACTCTGACTGAAGTCTGTGGATCCAGAAGCTATAAATAAATTGATTTCAGTGTTAACGTGAAACATCAGAATCTACTTTCGTGGCCTTGGGGGCATGTTTCTTTAATATAATGTGTGGGAGTTTGAAGAAATAGGTATGTGATTTCTTGCTAGTCCTCCAGGCTACCATGCAACCTCTTTTAATAACCTGATTTGCAAAACAGTATCCCTAGGAACTGGACCCATTCTAACTTTGAACTTTTTGCATGGATTGTTGTAACTCAAGTGGTCGTACAGTGATAAGTGATCCAGTAAAAAGGTACATTTTATTACAGGAATGTTGATTTCGCTGTTGGACCTATCTACTTACAGAGAAGTTCAAAGGGCAATATAAAATGTGACACCTTCACGTGCCATAAACATGTCAAAAGAAAATTCAATTTTTGTGGCTCCTTACTAGAGGGTGAAAGCTGTATTTTTTGTAATTATGTTTTCTTTCATGAACTGTGTATTACATATCTGTTTTGGAATTAAAACATGTTTCGTTTTTATGCCCTGGAAGATACTGCATCTTTCAAACTGTGTATATTACAGCTGCATATTTTCTAACATATTGTAGTGTGGAAAGGCCCCCTTAAAGCATTATCTGCTGACAGTCATATATACATATTTCAGAGTGTTGATTTACTGTTTATCCTCTGTGTAAACATATGCGGTATGTAGGGCTTCAGCATGGTCTGTGGAATTCAACTAGGCTGAGAAACTATTACAGAATACACTCTGGTGTGGAATTTATCATTTTGCTCTTTTTCCCATGCTTACATTATCACAAACATTTCTGCAGCAGATGGGGACTGGATTCTTAGTTTTGTTTATTTTTGTTTTGTTTTGCCATTTTATGAGTCAATATTCTGATCTTGGTTTTCTCATTACCTAAGTCAAAACCATCTTGCTGACAATTATACCTATAGCTTTTGTGATGGGAAATAACCATTTTGAAGAGTTAAATTCTGTGCTTTGTTGTCACTACTTTATGTCCAATGGTTCTGTTTATGACACAGTTTTATTTGCTATATGAAGAGTAACTCGTCTCCGTTCTGTTCTCTGGAAATTAAAAAAAAAAAACAAAAAAACTTTTTGGCATGAAAGTACTGTTTTGTCAGATGAGCATTTTACTTCTGAAAAAAGTTTTACAGATCTCGTTGCCAAATACAGATTTGAAAGTAACACATGCATCAAGTGCTTTGGAATTGGAGAAGGAAATTACTGTAACAGCCATTAGCAAAAAAGGCCCTGTGCCTTGCTAGGACCTGCATGACCCAACATAAACAGAAATCTTGTTGGAGACAGTACATATTGAATGAAGACCTCCTCTGCTGTAATCCGAAATCAAGGGAGCTGCATTGTTGCTCCAGCAGGTCATTCAGCCCTTGTAATTCAGGGCTGACTCCGCTATGGGTTTGTCACCTTTGAAATACAAAAAGTAGCTACTACAGTCCACTGGCTGCCCTGCTTGCATAAATTAAGCAGAGACCATAGAAAATCAATGAAGGTGACAGTCTATTCATATGCAAAATGTCCACAAAGATCATATATATCCACTGAGACTTAATTGTTGCGGAGGCATTGCAACAACACTGTGCATAGGATTTTATTTTACTTCATTTTTGCTGTGGAGCCACTCCCGTGATTTTCCTTAAACTTGCAGTTTAAAATGTGATTATAGGATGATTTTCCTTTAAAAAAAAAAAAAAAAAGCATATTTTTTTTCTCCCTGTTTTCAAGAGGTCTGCTTTACGTTATAAAGCAGGTATATGAAAGAAGATCTTTTTCTAAAGAGTGGCATTAACTATACTATTAAACTTACAGATTACCGGGTAAATGACAGCATTGCTCCAACAATTCCATACAACCAGTCATATGACCAGAATACAGGTGGATCCTACAACAGCTCGGATAGAGGCAGTAGCACATCTGGTGAGTATCTAAAATGTTTAGCAAACCTTACATTTTTCTGGTTCTTTGACACCCTAGCCATAGTTAGCACTAGTTACTGGACTTACAGAAGGGATGTGGGGGAAGGAACCACTGAAAATAATGTAGCACAAAGATGCAAAACTGTAAAAACTGACTCAATAAATGCCTGTATTTCTGTTGCATTGTCATGATTACTTAGTGCCATCTAAATGTCAATTAATTATTATGGTCTCCAGATAGACAAATCATGGAAACATGTAAATTCCTTTTCAGCTGTCACCGAAGGGGGGGAGAGGAGGGAACGAGGATTTTGTGTGTTAATTTCCTTATATTTTACTGACTCCTTTTCCATTTGTTAGCTCCATGTACCCAACAGAACCTTATGCATGGAGGGGCTCAAGATACCAGAAGATTTGAGTTATACCCAATGGAACTGGTTTAATATTTTTTTTCATTTTTTAAACTAATCCCATGCATTTTATTGGGTAAAAGAGCATTTACATATACATTCTATTTTTACAGGTTTCAATTGCTGTATGTCAAAACTACTCTTGTTCATCATTCAAATGTAGGCTAGATCATTCAAGTTAAGTTTTGTTTGTCATAGGCATCTCCTATGCAAAATATCTAAAAGTCCTTTCTAAAAATCTTGAAATGAGACTTAATTTTTTGTGCTAGAAATCGCTAACCAGGGCACTGAAATTGTACTCTGTGCTTTGGAACCATAGAATATGGTTTAATTGCTTCTTGTATTGGTATAAACTGCTAACTTCCAGCTTTGTTTTTTGGTAGAAGTGTGAGAAATGTTCAGAGATAAATCAAACCATGGATAGGCTTGGTCTGGGGCTTTACTTTAAGTCTTATTCTTAGCCTATATTTATCTACATTGACCTTCTAAAGACTAGGGCTTTCCTTTTCACTTTCTGTTCTGCTGTCCCCTTTGGTAGCCTAGCTGCCTTTATCCTAACCTGCATTCCATCTTAACCTATTATGACTGAGGCACAGCAGAGATGTCAATGTGTAAATGAGCCTGCTGTGCCTGTGGGTGACCTGAATTCTCACTGGCTGGGGTGAGATAAACACAGCTCCTGATTCTCCCAGCTGTTCAGGGTGTTCTTGTGGGAGACAACCTTTTGCCTGTTCCCAGGTCTACAACATGAGGCTGTGGTGCTGAGCCTTTGCTCAGTGGCGTTAAGATTTGAAATTCAGCATGAAACATCTCAGGGGTATGAGATTTTGCCCATGCATATTAAAAATGAGAAGGTGGTATTCACCATGCTGAAAACTATTATGGCTATTCATAACACTAACAATTTATAGTCCTGTACCAAGGACTCCAGCAGGAATGAAGCACAGTGACCAGAGTAATAAATTAATTGCGCTGAACTTAGCGTATATCATGGTGCATAGGGAAGAGAATGCAGATGATGATCGCCTTGGGATAGTTAGGGTCTTGTGTGAGATACTGAGATACCAGAAAAATAATTGTGCATAACTAAAACACGTTGATATCTGTCAGCTAATGTGGGACAATAATAAGCAGAACTGCTATATATAAGAAAAGAAAATCCAAGGCAGCAGAAATGAGAAAAACAAACTTCCTAAATTTCACTGCAACGTATTTAATCACGTGTCTAGGCTTAACTATGATAGTATAAAACTCTGTCTCAGCTGAAGCAAGAAATATAAAATATTCTAAAATATGCTTTAAAATATGGGTATTTTATCTGCAGTTAGTGAAGTAACAGTAACAAAGAAGTATAAAAATGTATACAAAGGAACAATGGTAGAGTCAGTTCTGATCAAAGCCATGTCCAAAGTTAAAATTCAAGACCACCTGAATAATTGTCCTTATTCAAAGTTACTCAAATTGTTAAAGCTGCATTGTTCTATTATAAGCTATAATTTCTTAGTAATAGTAGCTGAAAACATTTGAGCTGTACTTCATCGATCTTTTTTCTTCTTCTTTTTTTTTTTTTTTTGTTATTTTAGTTCTGCCAGCAATTATTTTCAACTGCACCTGCCATTTAGACTAAAACTAGTAATTTCATTGTGCCTAAAACGTTTCAGTGGACAAGTACAAATTACATATATTCAGTGACTTAATGCAACAGTGGAACTTTAATAGATCATATCTGTATCATATTGTATTTTAGGTTCCAGCAATTAAATAATATAAAGGCACTTTGGAAAATATGTCTACAGCTCATTTGCTTTAGATTATAATCTATAATGTAATTAATAGAAGTAGGAAGTTCACTCTTAATGACACTGATTGTAAAAATCAGTTTTTATTACATTTTGACTATTTGCAATTCAAGTTTTGTGTTCTGTATGCTTTTTACATTCTATGTAAATTTTCTAGTAAAATTCAATTTCTTATAAAAGGGGAGTAATTCTACAAAGGAGCTACAATTCTAAAGTGCTGTAAAAGGAAGAATGCCGGTTTATTTCAACTCATCACAACTGTAAATTCCTAGAGAATTCAAGAGAATATGGAAGGCACTATGGCTATTTTGTTTTTCAAAGCATAATGGTGAGGAGATATTTAAAAGAATTACAAATGTGTACTGTTTGTAATTCACAGGGAGTCAAGGGCACAAGAAGGGTGCTCGGACTCCAAAGGCTCCCAAGCAAGCTGGCATGAACTGGGCAGATCTTCTTCCACCCCCTCCAGCACATCCACCTCCCCATAGCAATAGTGAAGATTACAGTCTTTCAGTGGATGAAAGGTAAGAAAGATAAAAACATTATCAGTTTCTTACTTTAATTGCTTGTTAATTGAACAGTGCCCTACAAGCTGGCATGGAGACATCCCTTCAGTACAGTTCAGTACTGCTCATCAACTAGCAGCAGAGTAGCTACTTAAAGAGATTACTTAATGACAGTGATATACATCTAGTTATTACATCCTTACTAAGTTGTTTTCAAGAGCATATATAAAAACATTTTTTTTCTGCTCTATTTATGTAAGTATCAGATATGCTAATTGCACAGTGAAAAATAAGTCCTTATTTTCTTTAAAAAATTAATTTTAGCTATGACCAAGAAATTCCTTGTCCAGTCCCACCTGCGAGGATGTATCTGCAGCAGGATGAGCTAGAGGAAGAGGAAGAAGATGAGCGAGGTCCTACTCCACCTGTTCGAGGAGCAGCTTCCTCTCCAGCCGCTGTCTCCTATAGCCATCAGTCAACTGCCACTCTCACTCCCTCTCCCCAGGAAGAACTCCAGCCCATGTTACAAGACTGTCAGGAGGATCTGGGACACATACAACACCAGCCTGACCGGAGGTGTGTCAATTCAAATGTAGTGAGAGAGATGTGACAAGTCATCCTGTCCTCACTGAAAATTCCTCTGGAATTCAGTGAGGCCAAGGTTTTCATTATGATATTTATTCTGTTAATATTTAACTTCCAATCCAGGATACCAGAACTATTTGTAACCTTAGAAATACGTACCTAAGTTGTTTTATTATTATACCATGGAGAGAAATGCAGTATATCACTTTATGGTACATACAATGCTGACACAAGTTAAATTCACAGTCATCAGGATATTAAAGTGGTATCGTTAACACAGCTTACCATATAATTACAGTTCCATTGTTTCCAATAGATTTACTGCATTATTACCATAAAATAGCATGCATTATTTCACAGTAACTGTGCAATTAACTTGTCATCCATACATATGAATATATATAAATATATAATTTATATAACCTATAGATTTTCCTCCTCTCATAAATTCTAATACAGTAAATTACTGCTTGCAAAATTTTCTTAACATTTCCACCTACTCTAATTTAAAGGAATGACCAACATTAATAAAGATAGATATTTGTTACAGGGAATTTTTTTTCTTCTCAGAGTTGCTTTTAATACAAACTATTTTGCATATATACTCTCACAGCTTCTGTTCCAATGAATTACGAATAAGGCTTTTTATGTGTGTGCTTACTTGTCTTGCTTTTTGGTAATAAGGTACAGCTTTTGTATCCAAAATTATATTCCCTTTTATTTATTTATTTATTTTTATTTTCTCCAGTGGTTTGCACACATTGTTTATTATCGTAACTATACCAACTTACCTGTAATATTCCATTCATATTTTATGTTTTTAGAAAACTGCGGGCTTATTGTGATGAAATGAATTTGATCTTCCTGAGCAGAAGAGCTTTTTCTGTAACTTTTGATTTTACTATCTTACTGGACATTTGCAGATGTATTTTCCAGAATGTTTTTTGGAAAAGTTGGTTCATTTTTGTTTGTCTTTTTTAAGTAAGAAGTAGTTATTAACCTTTCTTATAAAGGGTTTATAACTGCTTTTACTTTTATTCCTTACTTCTACTTGGTCTGCTTTGTTATGTTATGTTATGTTATGTTTTGCTTTGCTTTACTAGTCTTTATGGTAGCACTTCTTGTACTGTGTGTCCCTATTTCTTCCTCCATCTTCCTGAGTCTTTGCAATCACTCTTTCTATTAGTGGATAGTAATATTTTTCTGTAATTTTCACTGACCCTAATATGTAAGGGCACTCAAGTGTTCATTTTAATCACATCTGTTTTCAGGGTTATTTAGAAGTTAAACTAGCTAGACACTAATGGAAAAGTGAAATTGCTAAGTGAGTGACCTTCCAGAACCTCAGATACCATGTTCTGGAAAGCAAGACATACTGACCTACAGAATGGAGTAGGCACACTCCAGTGGAGCACACTGTATGCAAACATGCATAACCAGCTAGCAATTGCCTAGAAAGCCGAAATTTCTCTCACCACAGTGACAGAAGTCCAGTCACAATAAATATCATCAAAAGTAGCGGAAGAAGGCTGAGTTTTATCTGGGAGGATGTTGCAGTTTAAGATCCTAGAGCATGTAACTTATCATTGAGTGGATGGAAATAAATAAAATTTGTCTTTATTTTGTTTTTACCTACAATGGTTGTCCTTTTTTTTTTTTTTTCCCTGAAAGTCTTAGAATTGTTAGTGAGTAAGTTTGGCTTTCTTATCTTTCTTACATTTCCAACTATTCTTTCTTTTCTCTTTGCTATATCCATCTCATCAGTTAAAAAAAAAAAAATGCACATAATTCTATCTATTTAATTGGCAAGTCTTGGGTGACTACCCTTTTCATTTAATGATGTTGATATGATCCATGGCATTGCTACATAGGAGTTGGATGTACAGTTCTCAACAGCTGTCGCCCATTCTGGAAGGAGGTTTCTGTTTTGAATATGGTGTGACAATGCTTTCCAGTTAAGAATGCACCGAGTATTACCTCTATGCATTGTATTGCATTTATTAATTATTTATTGGTAAACGGTGGTTTTGTAGTCAAAATAATGCCTAAAATACCATTTTCCATACTTTTTATTAGCTTTACTTTGTGCTCCTGCTGAATATTATCTCAATTTCTTACAAGAACCAGGCTTCTGGAATGTGATTCTGATGGTGATGATGATTGTGTACTGTAATATTTCTCTGTCTGCTTGGCTTGCAAAATATATAGCAAACTGAAATTCATGCTTTGGAAAAATGGTCAAGTAGAAGAAAACATAAAGACTTTGTGAGATAGCAGATGTCAATGTCAGAGTTGGGATAGGACATGATGTCACTATTAAAGCAAGAACCACTGCATCAGATAGTGAACCAAGTATTGTTAATTCTATATGCTCATGAACAGCTGCTCTCTAATAATCTATTCTTAAAGGTTGGTACAAGCTATATTTTCAAGAATCCTACCATATTTTGTAATCAGTTGCCTGTCTCATAATACCAAAACCTAGAGAGAACAGGAAGACTGGCAAATAGTCACAAGGACAGTTGTTAAAAGAGCATTAAATTTAGACAGTAAAATTTTATTGGGCAAGGTCTCTAGTCAAAGGCATTTAGAGCTTCCCATGTAGCGATGGCTTTCCGTCCTTTTTTTTTATTTTGTGAAATGATTATTGGTGTATATCTCTAACTGACCTTGTCTTCATTCCATTCAGTGCTTCATATAGCAAATGCAAAACAGTGGCAAGATGATTCAGTCCAGGGAGGTTCCAGCTTTCTCATGCAACAAAGTATTAGGTTTCACCTTGCTAAATTTTCATTTCAAAATTAGTAAGTATTCCAGTTATTAAAAGAAAAAAAGTCAGCCTGCCAAAAAGAAAAGATTGAAAGTCACCGTCCTGTCAATGAGATAATAAGGGAGAATTTTGAGAAAGGAAAATTACTTTGGAAATTCTGCAAAGCAGACTGAAATCGAATTTCCTGGTAAACAAGACCAACATTCCATTTATTGGTGCAGAAAGTATTTCTCCTTTCAAGACAAAGGGCAATTGAAGACCATGCCTGTGGCCCTGGAAAGATAAATGATTGACAGTGTTAGTACCTGGACTTCAGAGAGAAGTTTTAAATAAACTGAATGTTGATGTAATGATATCTAATACATTACCTCTTTAAGTTGGATACATCATTACTGATGATTTTAGTTCAAAATAAATTAACCGATACATCTACATACAATTTGGTATCCTTAAAACCTAACATTGCAGTAGATAATTCTTTATATATATATATATATATATATATATATATATATATATTACCACCTATACCAATTTAAAAATCTTCTTGAATCATTGGGATGGATGAAAGGAATATAATGTTTATTGAGCAATCTTTCTGGATAGAGATATCTGTTGAGATTTATAGTTTAAAGCGTCTAGAGCTTCTACAGACAAATCTTTTCCTCAGACTCTCAAGGGTGCACATTTATTTATTTTTTTTAAATAGTCATGTAACCACCCCTTCCCCTAGATGTACATGAGCTACATAAGAAATCAGGAGTAACTTTATGCAACATAAGCTGATTTCCATAAAAATCAGTCCTGCATATTTTCATAAATTCTTTCTATTTTTCCTTTATGTTACATTCCACTTATGCTATATGACTTCAATTCTTCTTACCCTTGTGTTTTTATGCAGACGTCAGCCTGTAAGTCCTCCACCCCCTCCAAGGCCCATCTCTCCACCACATACGTATGGATATATCTCAGGGCCCTTGGTCTCTGATATGGATACTGATGCACCAGAAGAGGAAGAGGATGAGGCAGATATAGAGGTTGCCAAGATGCAGAATAGGAGACTCCTTTTGCGTGGCCTTGAGCAGACACCTGCCTCAAGTGTTGGGGATTTGGAGAGCTCTGTAACAGGGTCCATGATCAATGGCTGGGGTTCAGCTTCTGAAGAAGATAACATCTCAAGTGGGCGGTCTAGCGTTAGCTCTTCAGATGGATCATTTTTTACTGATGCAGATTTTGCACAGGCTGTTGCAGCAGCTGCAGAATACGCTGGTCTGAAAGTAGCCAGACGTCAAATGCAGGATGCTGCAGGAGGTGAGTCTTTCCTGTATTTGATATGAGAAGGAAAAAAAAAAAAAAAAAAAAAAGTCCATTATCGTATGTATTTATCCACAACCACTTCCTGAATTCTTTTTGTTCTTGCCACAATTAGAAATTGGGGGGGGGGGGGGGGGGGGGGGGG